>NC_057798.1:214445627-214458457 GCF_018294505.1 Triticum aestivum
AAAGATACCTAGGGTGTATGATCTGAAGGGTTCATTACGCTCTCGCTACACATCCGGTGATAGCAAAGTCTTGTTAGATTCAAACCTCATAGAGGCACTGCATACAAAGCCTATATTTTTAGGGAGCCGAGCAAAGCGAAGATTGGAAAGAGCTGTCTGGAATGATACTTCGTTTCTTGCGGTATGTTATACCTTGTTATGCATGCTGTTTTAACCAATATATATATTGAAGATCTAATGAAACTTCAAGTTCCCACATGATTAGCACCAATTATCCTCTGCCATTTGTACTTTGCTGTATATGTCTTCTGTGTGTACTGTTTAACTGACTTGACAGTCTGGGATTTGCATAGGTACAAACTATGCATTTTTCAGCCTGTTGAAAGAACACTGTTTCTGTAATCTTCATCTTCCACACTCTGCATGTCTTGCTTTTAGTTTGCAAATAATGTAGTTAGTAACAAGAACCATCCAAGTCTACCAGTCGGCTTTCTGAAATGATCATGTTAATCCAACCCTTCCCTCACCTTGTTATATATATTTATTTATTTCGAAAATGGTATTGCAATATATACTTATTTTGGAGTAATTTTTGTGTGAAAGCCATGTGACTCATAAGTGGCAATTTTAGGAGTTCACGTATTACTGAAAAATGAAAAATGACGGATGTAATTCTATCTGTTTTGCAGTCGGCGGATGTCATGGATTACTCGCTTCTTGTTGGAATCGACGAGGAGAAGAAAGAACTCGTCATTGGCATCATCGATTACTTGCGCCAATACACCTGGGACAAACAACTTGAGACTTGGGTGAAGGCCTCTGGCATCCTGGGAGGCCCCAAGAACGAAGCCCCCACCATTATATCCCCGATGCAGTACAAGAAGAGGTTCAGGAAGGCCATGTCCAAGTACTTCCTCACCGTCCCTGATCAATGGACCTCTTAACAACTACTCGTAGCGATTAACTAGACCGCCAGAAGCGTTCTGGCAACAGCGAATGTTGCGGTGAGGATCAGCTGATTCATTTTGTACACAGTTGTGGCAATTGGGCTGTAGGCATAGGTAGGATCACCCTCTCCCTGGATACCAAGCATGCTAATTGCAGTGTCCAGCCAAAGATAGGAGGTGTGATCGTTGTACATTGTGACCAACATAGTTACAAGACAAAGTTATCATATAATGCAGAGGAAGGTACTTCTGCTACATTAGGTTGTATGATACTACCCCAGAGTAGAGAAGTGTGCAATATACTCCCTCCGTCCGGAAATACTTGTCGAAGAAATGGATGTATCTAGACGCATTTTAGTTCTAGATACATCCATTTTTACCTATTTCTCCGACAAGTATTTTCAGACGGAGGGAGTACGAAATAAGTGCATTCAGCGGCACACTTACATATCATCTAGACTGATTTTTGCATTGATGGGTCCCAATTGGGTTTTGGCAATTAATAATATGGTAATTAAAAGAATTAATAGTCTATCAGCTTTATTTTAGAAACTCAAAGTCTATTTTGATTTTAGAAGCATTAATGGGCCCACTTTTTGTGCTTACTAGTTACAAGTGGTTGGTTGTGTTTGATGAATAATGGTACTAATGTAAGTAAGAGAATTAATAGTTTATCAAATTTATCAAGATAGGAGTAGTTCATTTTGATGAGTAGAAGCATTGATGGTGCCCACTTTTTGTGCTTACAAGTTACACCCTTTTTGTTCCTAAATATAAGACGTTTGGACAGTTTAATTTAATTTGCCAAAACATCTTACATTTAAAATTAGAGGTAGTACAAGTGGCTGGTTTTGTTTGGTGATTAATGATAAGGTAATTCAGAGAATTAATAGTTTATATCAAGTTTACTTTGGAAACTTTAGTTCATTTTGGTGAGTACACACATTAATTATGCCCGCCTTTTGTGCTTACAAGTTACAAAGTGGCTGGTCCTAAAACACATAGATCGTACTACGTCTGTAAACTAATATAAGACTTTTTAGACAAATCTAAAAAGTCTTATATTAATTTACAGAGGGTGTATTTATATGATTTTAGTTGATCCACACATACGGCAACTCTACTATCAAGCATGTCTAGCTAGGGATGAACTATCAAGACAAATATGACAAATCATATGGTATGGTGTAATGATATTGTATAGGCATTACATCCATAATCTATAGACCGGCGAAATGACCAACTCATCTATAACTAATGCTCCACCCAAAGACATCTACCAAAGTATGCATCCTCAAGTATTAAGTAAATAAAACATAACATTGCATTAAGTAAGGGATCGAGGCTGCAGAGATGTTAGGAGAGATTGGAAGGTAGTTGCGGAGGAGGTGCGGCTGTCTCGAGAGGAGGAGATCGAGGCTGCAAAGACCTTCACCGGAGGCGGAGAAGATGGCCACAGTGACAACGATTATAGGGTATTTTGTCGATTACTTTCTTGGGGTTGAACGAACTGGCGAGGCGTAACTAATGGACAAGTTAGTGGGGCGTGTGGTGGCCGTTGGGCGCGCAGATGATGAAGGCCGCGTACAAGATGGATGTTAGGAGAGAGATGGAGAGAAGAGGAAGGGTATGCCATGTAGGTCCATGTGGTCAGTGAGAGAAATGAGTGATCCCGGTCAGGGTTGTCCTTCCAAACAGGTCTAGGTTAGGTTTAGGGTTACAATTAAACGAGATCATTGAGTATAGGGTATGGACATTAGGGATTTAGAGGTCGGGGTTCATTTTTGTCGTCCTCTACAACCTTAAAGGTTTAAAACAAACTTCACTCTTGATAATATATTTCGCTCACCGCAAGCCCATCACAGAGAAAATGAGTCAGCTATCTTTGTATCCTGAATGACGAGAATATAACTATAAGCTCCTTTTCTCTTACCGTCATCATAATATTTCACTTTTGATCTTTCATCTAAAACGACCAATGGTTAGATGAAGAATTAGAGGGAAATATGCAGTAATAAATCATGCAAAACGCCACACATAATCTGACCATAAAGTAGTAATTTGTCAAATAACACAAAATAACTACGAGAATTACATCATATGGATCACAATCATATTAGACATCTCCTGTGATCTTTGCGTCGAAGGACAAGGAGAGATTGCGTCAAAGGACAACTACAAACTCATAGTCACTGTCTCTTTGTAGAACTTGAAAAGAAAATGATGTGACATGAGAATAGATCACATTTGACAGCAGGAAATGCCATTAGATGAATTCAGTGGACTACTCACACACGATCATGGGAGAAATAGAGGGGGTCAATGAATAAGTTTATGATGGCGGTTCCCACCTCCATCAGAGTCCTGGAGCAGGGTTGTAGATAAGTTCCTCTTAGACCACGAACAGTCGACGACATAAAAATTTCATGATGAATATGACACGTCATAAGAGGTATAAACGAGAGTCTAGGTATGAAGAGGTACGAGGGGGGCACCCCAAGTCCCACATGATGGGCCTGGGCATGCCGCCCATGTTTAGCAGGGTCGTCACCTCCACCCTTAGGAACCTACATTTTTGTTTTGAATTGTCCAAATACCTGAAAGCAACATTATAAAGATAGATATCCATCGTTTCTGGCACTAGGTTAATATGTTAGTCCAAAAAAGTAACAATATACTGTATAATAGGGCAAAAATATAGCATGACACATTCAAAAATATAGCAATAATGCATTCAAATAAACATAAACAGTTTATCCTCGCTACCTTTAATACTCTTAACATGCAACTATGTCAACTCATCATGGTACTATGCATGAAAAAAGACCTACTCCAAGGTATCATTGTGAGGCAGCCAGCTGTCTGCTCACCGTGTGATCAATACCCCTGAGATCCGAGCTTTGCTCCCGTGAGGTCAACACCCGAAGGTCCCTAGCTCCATTTAGGAATAAGGTCCGCCACCACCGCGGACAAAGCCAAAATTGGGGGCGTCAAGGGAGACAAGGGAGGAGCCCGGGTGGCGGCTAGGGTTGTAGTCACTGATACGTCTCCAACGTATCTATAATTTTTGATTGTTCCATGCTGTTATATTATCATTCTAGGATGTTTTACAATCATTTTACAATCATTTCATATCATCTTTTTTACTAACCTATTGACATAGTGCCTAGTGCTAGTTGTTTTCTGCATGTCTTTTACATCGCAGGAAATCAATACCAAACGGAGTCCAAATGCAGCGAAACTTGTTGTGGATTTTTTATAGACCAGAAGACATCCAGTGGGCAAAAGAAGTACCGAAGTGGGAGCCCGAGGTGAGCACAAAACACCAGGGCGCGCCTGGAGGCCCAGGCGCGCCCTGGTGGGTTGTGCCCACCTCGATGGCCTCCCGCACCGCCTCTTTGCTCTATAAATACCCCAGTATTCTAGAAACCCTAGGGGAGTCGACGAAAATTAATTCCAGTTGCGGCAAGTTCCAGAACCACCAAATCCAATCTAGACACCATCACGGAGGGGTTCATCATGCCCATTGGTGCCTCTACGATGATGCGTGAGTAGTCTTTTGTAGACCTACGTGTTGGGGAACGTAGCATGCAATTTCAAAAAATTCCTACACTCATGCAAGATCTATCTAGGAGATGCATAGAAACGAGAGGGGGGAGAGTGTGTCCATGTACCCTCGTAGACCGAAAGCGAAAGCGTTTGTTAACGCGATTGATGTAGTCGAACTTCTTCTCGTTCCGACCAATCAAGTACCGAACGTACGATACCTACGAGTTCTACACACGTTTAGTTCGATGACGTCCCTCGAACTCTTGATCTAGCAATGTGTCGAGGGAGAGTTCCGTCAACACGACGGCGTGGTGACGGTGATGGTGAAGTGATCCGCGCAGGGCTTCGCCTAAGCACTACGTGGATATGACCGAAGGCGTAAACTGTGGAGGAGGCGCCACACACGGCTAACAATGTTTGATGTGTGTTCTAGGTGCCCCCTCCCCACGTATATAAAGGAGGGAGGGGGAGAGAGGCAGCCCTAGGCACGCCCAAGTAGGAGGAATCCTACTTGGGCTCCTAGTCCAAGTCGGCCTCCCCCCTTTCCTTTTACCGGAAGGGATAGAAGGGAAGAGAGGGGGGAGAAGGAAAGAGGGGGGTGATGATGTTATGTACCTAGGGTAGGGTCATGGACCTATCTAGGATACCATACCCAAGGACATCCTTAGACGAAGCTACCTTTCAGTCGACCAAGAGGGACTCCACTCGACCGGCTAGAAGACACTCGACAAACCTAAAGACACTCAACCATGAAGACTCACTCGACCACCAGGAGTTCAGGATCTACTCTGTATCCAAACGGTCTGTAACTAAGTAGTCTTAATGGTCATGATGACACTTTATGTAGGGCGTTACCAGTAACGCCCGGCCTTAATGTACTTTAACCCTCCGCTACGTGGGTTGGCTGGGGTCCTGGCGTCCTCTATATAAGCCACCCCCTCCACAGGTAGAAGGGTTTGCACCCCTGTAACTCATATACACATAAACCAGTCGACCGCCTCCGGGCTCCGAGACGTAGGGCTATTACTTCCTCAGAGAAGGGCCTGAACTCGTTAAACACTCGTGTGTACAACTAATCCATAGCTAGGATCTTGCCTCTCCATACCTACCCCCATTCTACTGTCAGACTTAGAACCACGACAGTTGGCGCCCACCATGGGGCAGGTGTCTTAGCGACTTTTTGGAGAAGTTGCAATTTGTCCGATCGCCTTCATCATGGTTTCAGGCGGAGCTCTGGTCGAGGGCCGCGAGATCCGTCTCGATGCGCTCGCTTTCATCGCCGATGACTCCGCTTGGCTCCAGGAGGCACCACTCGACATCGATGCGCTCCCCGTCCGCGGGGCGACGCACTTTCGGGCGTGTGTCCGCGGCGTCCTGCTGCGGCAGCCGTCGACTCCTTACCGGTCGACTCCTGTGCTGTCTTCCCTTCCTGTCTCCCGCCAGCGCAAGCGCTCCGGTCGGTCGAGGCTCCAGCGATGGGTGAGACACGCAGTGGCTCACCAATCGGCCACCACCCAAGTCGCGGCAATTGAGCCCGACGAATCTCTCTACGGCCTGTTCGACCTGTCGACTGGCTCCGTAGAGACTGCATCCGAGTGCGATAGCAGTGATCCAGCGGCGGAGGTCCTGATGGTCAACGGGCCTCGTAGCCCTCCCGGTTTCCCCCGCAACGACGGGATGGACGATGGGGCGACCCCGCTCAGGCCCACGAAGAGTATCAGCCCGAGCCACTCACTTCTCAACAGAGGGAAGAACTTCGCCGCCGGAACATGGATGCCCTGGAAGAGGCGCGTTTGGCCAACCTAGCTGAACGCACTCGCCTGGAAAACCTCCAGCGGGCACTCGACGAGCATGCGCGTCAGCGAGTACCCGACTCCCGCCGACGTCAGCTCTTTTCGCAACCGACTCAGGTATATCGAACCCCGATTCAAAATTTGGCAGCTGCAGCCCGTATAGCGGAGTCAATTCAGCCCTCTCAGTCGGAGGCTGGAAGAGGCTTGATGCAGATCAGAGATTTGCTCCGGGCGGCAGGAGATCATAATTTAGTTGTATCGCAGTCGCAACAGGATTCATAGTCGATCCGTCGCTGCGAATACTGTTCAGTCGGCTCACAGCCCAAGGTCGCCTCCGAGGCGAGTGGGACGTGAAGGCCGGCGGGACCACTATGATGATCGTTTTAATCGTGATGATAGGCGTCGAGTGCCCACTCCTTCCCCGAGAAGTGGGTCTAACGCCCATCGGCAACAAGATGACAGGCGCTAGCTCAGTGTTGGGCGGAGAGCTCCAGTCGACCCTAGAGAGCCGAGCTTTGATGCAAGATCCATCATCGTGCAAGGTTTGGTCGATCGGAACAGAGCTCATAGAGGTGGCCATGACAGAGATGTGCCCACAAGCAGCCGAGTCCATGTTTCAGGTCCAGAATGATTTAGCAGAGCCATCAGAGCCGCAGTGATACCCCCCAACTTCAGGTTGGCGACTGGGGTAAGTAAGTTCACCGGAGAGTCTAAGCCTGAAACTTGGCTTGAAGACTACCGAGTGGCCATACAAATTGGTGGCGGTAATGATGAGGTGGCCATGAAGCATTTGCCACTTATGCTAGAGGGTTCGGCCAGGGCGTGGTTGAATCAGTTAGCTCCTAGCAGCATTTACACCTGGGAAGATCTTTCCCGAGTGTTCGTCAGGACGTTCGAGGGAACTTGCAAGCGACCGGCTGGATTGACAGAGCTGCAAGTTTGCGTACAAAAGTCGAGTGAAACACTGAGAGATTACATCCAGAGATGGATCACTTTGCATCATACTGTAGAGAATGTGTCAAACCATCAAGCAGTCTGCGCCTTCAAGGATGGTGTCAAGAACAGAGAGTTGAGCCTGAAGTTTGGTCGAACTGGAGATATGACCCTGAGTCGGATGATGGAAATAGCCACCAAGTACGCCAATGGCGAAGAAGAGGACCGACTCCGGAGTGGCAAGTACAAGCCGAGTCAGTCAGAGAAAGGAAACTCCAGTCGGAAGCAGAAGCGGAAGGCCGAGCCAGCTGCTCCTAGAGAGGCTCTGGCCGTGACTCAGGGCAAATTCAAAGGGAAGCCCAAAGGATCTTGGAACCCCAAGAAGGTAAAATATAAGGAAGGTAATGACATGATGGATCTACCGTGTCATATCCACACGAAGAAAGACGAAGAGGGTAACTTCATCTACCCAAAGCATACCACTCGCCAGTGCCGGCTCTTAATCCAGCAGTTTCAAGGAAAACAACCGAAGGACAAAGAGAAGGAGTCGGACAAGGCCGAGGACAAGGAGGACAGTGATGGAGAGTACCCTCATGTCAACTCCACTCTGATGATTTTTGCTGATGTAGAGAGCAAAAGTCGACTGAAAGTGATCAACCGTGAGGTCAATATGGTCGCCCCAGCGACACCAAGCTATTTGAGATGGTCGCAAACCCCCATCACTTTCGACCAGTCTGATCACCCTACTCACATTGCCACCCCTGGGAGGCAAGTGCTGGTGGTCGACCCAGTCGTCGAGGGCACTCGACTGACGAAGGTACTGATGGATGGCGGCAGTGGATTGAATATACTGTATGCAAAGACGCTCAAGGGAATGGGCATTTCGATGTCCAGGCTCAGTTCGAGCAACATGAGTTTTCACGGAGTCATCCCTGGAAAGAAGGCTGAGTCACTCGGCCAAATAGCTCTGGATGTAGTGTTCGGCGACTCGAAGCATTTCTGCAAAGAGAAGCTGACATTTGAAGTCGTGGATTTCCGAAGCGCCTACCACGCTATTTTGGGAAGACCAGCCTATGCCCGCTTCATGGCTCGACCATGTTATGTGTAACTCAAATTAAAGATGCCTGGCCCCAAAGGCGTGATCACTATCACTGGCAGCCGGAAGAAGGCAGAAGAGTGTTTCCAGAAAGGCTCAAAGATTGCGAATGACCAGATAACAGTGGTAGAGCTGGAGGAATACAAGAAGAATGCAGATCCGAGTGATTTGCTGCGGGCCAAGAAGCCCGCCATAGAGTCAGCATTTCAGTTGTCTGGGGAGACGAAGCCAGTTCATATCCATCCGACTGACCCCAATGCAGCTCCGACCCATATTTCCACAACACTCAAGTCTAAATAGGAAGAAGCGCTCATCCAGTTCCTCCGTGAGAACTGGGACATCTTTGCATGGAAGCCAGCTAACATGCCGGGTGTTCCCAGGGGGCTGGCTGAGCATCGCCTTAGAGTCGACTCAAAAGCGAAACCTGTTAAAGAACATCTTCGACGGTCCGCCGTTCAGAAGAAAAAAGCCATTGGCGAGGAGGTGGCTCGACTCCTTGCAGCAGAGTTTATCCGAGAGATATACCATTCCGAGTGGCTCGCCAATGTCGTCATGGTTCCCAAGAAGGACAACTCACTTCGCATGTGCATTGATTTCAAACATATCAATCGGGCCTGCCCAAAAGATCATTTTCCTCTCCCTCGCATCGACCAAATTTTCAACTCGACCGCAGGGTGCGAGAGGTTGTCTTTTTTAGACGCTTATTCCGGGTATCATCAGATCCGTCTGTATGGACCTGACGAAATCAAAACAGCTTTCATCACTCCATTTGGGTGCTTCTGCTATATCACCATGCCATTCGGCCTCAAGAATGCCAGAGCCACGTTCATGAGAATGATTCAGAAGTGTTTACTCACTCAAATCACTCGGAATGTGGAAGCGTACATGGATGATATCGTGGTCAAGTCGCAAAAGGGTTCCGACCTATTGACTGACCTAGCTGAAACATTTGCCAATCTCAGAAGGTATGCTATCAAGCTCAATCCATCGAAGTGTACATTCGGAGTACCTGGCGGAAAGTTACTCGGTTTTCTCGTTTCAGAACGAGGAATCGATGCTAACCCAGAAAAAGTTGGCACCATACTCCGAATGAAACGCCCTGTGCATGTGCACGACGTCCAGAAGCTTACTGGATGCTTGGCTGCTTTAAGTCGATTCATCTCTCGCCTCGGTGAAAAGGCATTGCCCCTTTACCGACTGATGAAGAAGGCAGACAAGTTCGAGTGGACTCCAGAAGCTGACGCAGCGTTTGCCGAGTTAAAAACTCTGCTCTCCACCCAGCCGGTGCTTGCTGCTCCAATCAGCAAAGAGCCTCTGTTGCTTTATATTGCATCCACAGGACAAGTCGTCAGTACAGTACTTACGGTCGAGCGGGAAGAAGAAGGGAAAACCTTCAAAGTTCAGCGCCCAGTGTATTATCTCTCTGAAGTTTTGACCCCATCAAAGCAAAGATATCCTCATTATCAGAAGCTTGTATATGGGATCTACATGACCATGAAGAAGGTTGCTCATTATTTCTCTGATCATGACATTACAGTCGTCAGCGACGCACCATTATCAGAGATTCTGCACAACAGAGATGCAACTGGTCGAGTGGCGAAATGGGCGATTGAACTCCTTCCCCTTGATGTCAAATTCGAGGCAAAGAACTCCATTAAGTCCCAGGCTATAGCAGATTTCCTTGCCAAGTGGATTGAGCAACAGCAGCCGACTCAAGTTCACTCGGAGCATTGGACCATGTTCTTTGATGGATCTAAGATATTAAGTGGTTCTGGTGCTGGGGTTGTTTTGGTTTCCCCCCGAGGAGATAAACTCAGATATGTGCTCTCCACTTTGATTCCTCCAACAATGAAGCAGAATATGAAGTACTCTTGTATGGGTTGCGCATGGCCATTTCAATCGGCGTCCGTCGCCTTATGGTCTATGGCGACTCAGATTTGGTGGTCAATCAGGTGATGAAGGAGTGGGACGTTAGAAGCCCAGCCATGATTGGATACTGCAATGCAGTAAGGAAGCTCGAAAAGAAGTTCGAAGGGTTAGAGCTCCACCACATACCCCGACTGAAAAATCAAGCAGCTGATGATTTGGCGAAGATAGGATCCAAGAGAGAAGCCATCCCTAGTGATGTGTTCTTGGAACATATCCACACTCCGTCAGTCGTAGAAGATCCTTTTACCGACGAAGCTCCGCAACCTAAGAGTGTTACGGATCCGACTGAGGTTGAAGTCCCAGCAGTGGTCGACCTGATCATGGAAGTTTTAGTGATCACTCCCGATTGGACAGTACCATATATCGCGTATATCTTGAGGAAAAAACTCTCGGAGGACGAAGAAGAGGCTCGACAGATCGTCCGTCGATCTAAGGCCTTTACCGTGATAAGGGGACAGTTGTACAGAGAAAGCGCGACTGGAGTTGGTCAGAAATGCATAACACCGGAGGAAGGTCGAATAATCCTTGATGACATCCACTCGGGGACCTGTGGCCATCACGCGTCCTCTCGGACCATCGTGACCAAAGCATACCGAGCCGGATTTTATTGGCCAAGAGCGAATGAAATGGCGAAGGAGATAGTCGACAAGTGCGAGGGATGTCAATTTTACTCCAATATGTCACACAAGCCCGCATCAGCTTTGAAGACTATACCACTCGTCTGGCCCTTTGCAGTATGGGGTTTGGATATGGTCGGTCCTTTGAGAACAGGCAGAAGCGGTTTTACCCATGTGCTGGTAGCAGTCGACAAGTTCACTAAGTGGATCGAAGCTAAACCCATCAAGAACCTCGATGCCGGTACTGCTGTCAGCTTCATTAGAGAATTGATATTCAGATATGGAGTCCCGCATAGCATCATCACTGACAACGGGTCAAACTTCGACTCCGAAGAGTTCAGAGCTTTCTGCACGTCTCAAGGCACACGAGTCGACTATGCTTCAGTCGCTCATCCACAGTCGAATGGACAGGCAGAACGAGCCAACGGTTTGATTCTCAAAGGGTTGAAACCCCGTTTGATGCGTGATCTTAAGCATGCGGCTGGTGCATGGGTCGACAAACTTCCCTCGGTACTTTGGGGGTTAAGGACCACGCCCAACCGGTCAACTGGAAGAACTCCATTCTTCTTGGTCTACGGAGCTGAAGCAGTCTTGCTGAGTGACCTTCTCCACAATGCTCCCCGGGTCGAGCTCTACACCGAAGCTGAAGCAGAACAAGCACGGCAGGATGCAGTCGACCTTTTAGAGGAAGAAAGGGAGATGGCTCTGATCAGATCGACCATTTACCAACAAGACTTGCGTCGCTTCCACGCCAAAAACGTGAAGAGTCGAGCCTTCCAGGAAGGAGATTTAGTTCTCCGAGTGGATCAGCAGAAACCACACAAGCTTGCTCCTTCTTGGGAAGGTCCCTTCATCATCACCAAGGTTCTCCACAATGGAGCATACCGTCTTTACAATGTCGAGCATCAGATCGACGAGCCCCGAGCTTGGAACGCGGAGCTTCTCCGCCCCTTTTACACTTAAGTATTCACTCGGATGAGTTGTAATAAAAGTACTTCTGAAGTTTATTTATCAAAGACAAGAGCTTTATAATTTTCCCAGTAATCGTTATTTCTTTTGTCCACTCAAAACAATCCCCCAGTGGGTGGCTTGGCTGTGAATCCGATTCGCCCAAGTCTGTAAAAAAAAAAAATCCTAACCGAGTGGTGAGCCAGTCTCCCACACGAAGGCTTAGCTGAAAAATCCGTTTCGCCTAAGATAAACAAAATCCTACCGAGTGGTAAGCCAGCCTTCCACTCGGAGGCTTAGCTGCAGTCCAAGTACTCGCCTAAGATAAACAAAATCCTGTCAAGTGGTAAGCCAGCCTTCCACTCGGAGGCTTAGCTGCTGTCCAAGTACTCGCCTAAGATAAACAAAATCCTACCGAGTGGTAAGCCAGCCTTCCACTCGGAGGCTTAGCTGCAGCATTGCGCTCGCCTAAGTACAAATACAACGTGCGCTTCGCAAGGAGGACGAGGTGCAGGTCGACTGCTACCCTCTCCTTCTGAGCTACGCCACAAGTACAACGTGCGCTCTGCAAGGAGGACGAGGTGCAGGTCGACTGCTACCCTCTCCTTCCGAGCTACGCCACAAGTACAACGTGCGCTCCGCAAGGAGGACGAGGTGCAGGTCGACTACTACCCTCTCCTTCCAAGCTACGCCACAAATACAACGTGTGCTCTGCAAGGAGGACGAGGTGCAGGTCGACTGCTACCCTCTCCTTCCGAGCTACACCGCCAATACAAAATCCTACCGAGTGGAGAGCAGGCCTCCCACTCGGGGGCTTAGCTGCAGCCCAGTGCTCGCCTAAGTATCTAAAAATCCTACTGAGTGGAGAGCGGACCTCCCACTCGGGGGTTTAGCTGCAGCCCAGTGCTCGCCTAAGTATCTGAAATCCTACCGAGTGGAGAGCAGACCTCCCACTCGGGGGCTTAGCTGCAGCCCAGTGCTCGCCTAAGTATCTAAAAATCCTACTGAGTGGAGAGCA
>NC_057798.1:214458688-214466836 GCF_018294505.1 Triticum aestivum
CCCACTCGGGGGCTTAGCTGCAGCCCAGTGCTCGCCTAAGTATCTAAAAATCCTACCGAGTGGAGAGCAGACCTCCCACTCGGGGGCTTAGCTGCAGCCCAGTGCTCGCCTAAGTATCTGAAATCCTACCGAGTGGAGAGCAGACCTCCCACTCGGGGGCTTAGCTGCAGCCCAGCGCTCGCCTAAGTTTTTGAAAATCCTACCGAGTGGAGAGCAAACCTCTCACTCGGGGGCTTAGCTGCAGCCCAGTGCTCGCCTAAGTGTATTGGGGAACAAGTCTATTGCAATGAGCGCTTCGCTTTAACCTGCAAAAGACACCTCAAACCAAATGCAAACATATTCAACATTGAATCCAAGTTCGGATAACACCTAACGGAACCGAAAGTGCTCAGGCGCTAGGCCTGTTAAGGTTTGTCGGTTACAAAACTCACTCGGCATACCGAGGCAAATTTAAAGTATCAAGCTCAGAAGTTTTTTACCCCTCCTGTGGAGGGCTGGAAGGTGCAACAAACTCGTCCAGATCAATTCCACCTGCAATCCGAGTGGCAGCAGCAATGAAGGTCTCCATGAAAGATCTGAAATCATGCTTCTTGGTATTAGCCATCCTAAGAGCCACCGGCTTGTCCTCTCGTGCATCCTTGCAGTGAACGCGGACCAAAGACAGAGCAACATCCGCACCGCACCTGGCCGAAGACTTCTTCCACTCCTGCACTCGACTTGGGACCTCGTTTAGTCGAGTCATCAGAGACTCGAGGTCGTTCTGGAGTGTCTCTCTTGGCCAGAGTGTTGTGTCGATGCGAGAAGTTGTGACTTTCAGCCTTGCGAGATAGTCGATGATAGCAGCAACACGAGATTCAAGCCGGAGCACATTCATGGCGACTTCATCTTTCACGGGAGAGTTGATGGGGTCCAGGTTTACTTCCAGTTGACCAGTCTGCTCTTCAAAGTTCTGGCAAAATTCCGCAAGCACAACCACCGAGTCAAGACAACAGTTGGAGATTACAGTTAAAATATTTGTTTGATACAAAAGATTACCTTCAAGCACGAGGAACAACTTCTTGGCAAGTCCACCCAGATAAGCCTCCAGATCGTTCTTCTTTCTCATCAACTCACTGGCCTTGTCATTCAGGGTGGTCTTGTCACTTTTCAGTCGACTGACCTCCTGGTTGGCAGCATCAAGAGCAGCTTTCAGATTGGTGTTTTCTTCTTCAAGCTTGGTCACTGAAGCCAGCTTCTCATCTGCAAGCTTGGTCTTCTCTAAATCAGTTTTTTGCATCTCAGCCAAGTCAAGGTCTTGCTTCTTCAGGGCATCCCTCACTTTGTCTGTAAAGTTACAGTGAGATTAGATTCGGAAACAAATGAGAGGCAAAGGCAGTCGCCAAAGGCCTCACCAAGCATACCTTTAGCTTCCTCCTTCGCCTTCGTCAAGTTCTCTTGGGCCAGTTTCAGATCGAGCTCGAGCTGAATGTGTTTGTTCTCCAACTCAGTATAATGAGCCGCAAGGTCACAGGATTTCTACGAAGAACCAATCGACAGATGTCAAAGACAATTCACTTCCGAGTGAGTAAGAAAAAATCATAGCGTTTCTAAGACTACGGCCGAATACAAACATTCGACCATAGTCTCGGGGACTACACCCAGTGGGTGCACTCAGCGTGCCCCCACTAGAGTCGACCAGTCGACCAACAACAACAGAAAAAAAAGAGAGATGTTCTTCAGACTATAGTCGACTGCCAGGAGTCGACCGCAGTCTCGGGGACTACACCCAGTGGGTGCACTCAGCTGCCCCCACCGGTCTATGAATCTATTCGACCTAGTCGAGTAAGGAAAAAACTTAAGACATAAAGCCTATGGTCGACTGCCAGCAGCCGACCATAGCCTTGGGGACTACACCCAGTGGGTGCACTCAGCGTGCCCCCACTAATCCGGAATTTCAATCGACACACCCGGTGGGTGTAGGACAAACTCTAAGAATTTTAGAAGGAAGAGTTTTCAGATATCATATCCTAACAGAACAGGCAGTGACCGACTGACCTGAACATTACTCTGAAGAGCCGAACTGGCGTCATAGGCTGCCTGGCTGGCTTCTCGTATTGCCTTCACTTGCTCCATCATGACCCCAGCTTGGCGTATTGCTTCTTTAGCAGCACTAGCTTGGTCTTCAGGAATGGGGTAGGTTGAGAAAAGCGAGGATTGAGCAGCACTCGACGACGAAGGGCGAGGACTCGTCAACGGCACCGCAAAGGTTACGGTAGGCCGAGTGACATTGTCTCCCTCGACGACCAACATCTCGGGTGCTGGCACATCCTGAGTCGCCTTGCCAGCAGACGCCTTCTTGCTCCTCCTCTGCCTTGGTGGTTCCTCGTCGTCGTCATCGGGAAGATCGATAACGACGTTAGATGAAGCTGTAGAAAGAATCAAAATTAGAGACAATAAGTCAATCGACTGAAAACGGCATCACAAGAGTCATACCAGGTTTTGAGGTAACAGCATCCTCCATCTCGTGGTCTTCAGCCCTGGCCGAAGTATGAGAAGTAGCAGCACTGCAGTTCCAGAAGTCAGTCGATTGGCCCATGAGTCGACCAAGAACAAGTTCATGAAACGGGGAAAACTCAAGACTACCATTACCCTGAGATAGTGGGGATCACCATCTTCATCTTCGGCAAGACCTTCGCAGGTTTCGACAGTGCCACTCGAGATTGCTTCGGAGCCTTCTCAGTCGGCGCCGGAGAAGTAGTCCGAGGGCGCTTGGTCGACTGTGTAGCGGTTGCGACCCCCTTACCACGCTCAGTCGCGGGATCATGGACAAGCTTCGAGCGTCTTTCCGAGCGGGGAGGTGCAACTTCCTCCTCCTCCTCCTCCTCTTCCTCCTCATCAGAGTCATCACCCTCATCATCGTCGTCAACATCCGAATCCCACTCCTCCGAGCTTTCGCCCCCACTTCCTTCCTCCTCTTCAGTCGGCGTCTGCGCTCCATTGGGCATCGAGTATAACTCGGTGGTGGCCTATCAGACAGCAAAACAAAACAACGATCAATCGACCAAATCGCAGCAAAGCAGAATGAATACAGCAAGATTACAATTGGAGATAAGTGGTCATACCGTGTCCGATGTATAGGTACAGTCGAGTGGTGGGATCCTCCTAGCCCCTCGAGGGTTGTCCTTATTCCCCGTGATTGCGGCCACCCACCTCTCTAGTGTGGCATCGTCGACAGCTTCTGGATGGACCCGAGTGGTGTCTTTAGTACCACAGTACAGCCACATCGGGTGGCCTCGGTACTGAAGCGGTTGGATGCGCCGTCTAAGGAAGACCTCCAGAAGATCCATACCCATCACTCCGTCCCTAACAAGTTGGACTACGCGCTCCATCAACAGTTTCACCTAAGCTTTCTCCTCAGGAAGCACCTTTAGAGAAGAGGGTTTGTCCACTCGGTCCATGGAGAATGGAGGGAGACCAGTCGACTGCCCCGGCATCGACTCGTCTTGGCAGTAGAACCAAGTCGACTGCCACCCTCTGACCGACTCAGGAAGGGTCATGGCCGGGAAAGTACTCTTATTCCTTATCTGAATCCCAAGATCACCGCACATCTGGATAACCTTAGTCCTCTCATCGTCCGGACTCGCCTTTTTCACTGTCTGTGAGCGACAGGTGAATATGTGCTTAAAGAGACCCTAGTGTGGTTGACAACCCAGGAAGTTCTCGCACATGGACACAAAGGCAGCAAGATAGGCGATGGAATTGGGGGTGAAATGGTGGAGTTGCACCCCAAAGAAATTCAGAAACCCTCGGAAGAAAACACTCGGCGGCAGAGAAAAGCCACAATCTACATGAGTGGCTAGGAGAACGCACTCACCCTCCTGCGGCTGCGGTTGACACTCGGTCCCCGAAAGCCTTGCTGACCCATGGGGGATCAGTCCCTCATTGGCCAGGTCATTGAGATCTGTCTCGGTGATGGTCGAGCGGATCCAATCCCCTTGGACCCAACCTTTTGGCAGGCGGGACCTTGACGAAGATCCGCCCCGACTGGACGCTCTCCCCTTCGCTTTCCCCGCCGCCGTCGCCTTCTTCACGCGCTCCAAGGCCGCCGTCTTCTCCTTCACCATTGTCGCCGGCGAAGCGCGCGAGGAGTGGATAAGCAGAGGCGAGAGCAGGCGCAGCGGGCGGAGGCAAAGAGGGCGGAGAGAAGAATGGGAAGGCACTGTTCAAAAAGCCCTCGCCCGGCGCTTTATATAAGGACGCTTCCGAGTGGCTGACGAGTGGGTCCGGGCGGTCCTGTCACATCCCGAAACAGTCGCGCACGCACGATACGTGGCGAAAAAGGCGGCGCAGAAATCGAGGCGTCCATGCCTTATCCCATCCGAGTATCGCGGTCCGCCCCGCTTTGCGCGCTTCCCAAAATTCGGATCCCGCAAAATCCGCTAACAGCAGATCAATCTGTCAGACGATATCTTTCCTGCGATCCGTCGCTCGGAAGTTCACTAAAGTTCAAAAGTTCACTCGATAGAAGACAAGAATGGATCAAGGCGACTGAAGTAAAAGTTGAAGCCAACGCCGAAAGAAAAATCGCCGATCCAAGATACGACATAATCAAAGCACGGGAGATAGGTCGGAGAAAATTGTCAACTCCTTCCTCACTCGAACCTCGATCCATTCGGGGGCTAATGATGATGTTATGTACCTAGGGTAGGGTCATGGACCTATCTAGGATACCATACCCAAGGACATCCTTCGACGAAGCTACCTTTCAGTCGACCAAGAGGGGCTCCACTCGACCGGCTAGAAGACACTCGACAAACCTAAAGACACTCGACCATGAAGACTCACTCGACCACCAGGAGTTCAGGATCTACTATGTATCCAAACGGTCTGTAATTAAGTAGTCTTAATGGTCATGATGACACTTTATGTAGGGAGTTACCAGTAACGCCCGGCCTTAATGTACTTTAACCCTCTGCTACGTGGGTTGGCTGGGGTCCTGGCGTCCTCTATATAAGCCACCCCCTCCACAGGTAGAAGGGTTCGCACCCCTGTAACTCATATACACATAAACCAGTCGACCGCCTCCGGGCTCCGAGATGTAGGGCTATTACTTCCTCAGAGAAGGGCCTGAACTCGTTAAACACTCGTGTGTACAACTACTCCATAGCTAGGATCTTGCCTCTCCATACCTACCCCCAATTCTACTGTCAGACTTAGAACCACGACAGGGGGCGCCGCCCCCTCCTCCTAATCCAATTCGGCCTCCTTCCTTGGGGGGTGGGCGGCCCTATGTGGGCTGGTGTGCTTCCTTGTAAGGCCCATATGGCCCATATCTTCCCTTGGGGGGTTCCAGTAACCCCCCCGGGTAGTCCGATATGTACCCGATACATTCCGGAACACTTCCGGTGTCCGAATACTATCATCCAATATATCAATCTTTACCTCTCGACCATTTCGAGACTCCCCGTCATGTCTGTGATCTCATCCGGGACTTCGAACAACATCCGGTCACCAAATCACATAACTCATATAATACAAATCGTCATCAAACATTAAGCGTGCAGACCCTACAGGTTCGAGAACTATGTAGACATGAACGAGACTCCTCTCCGGTCAATAACCAATAGCGGACCCTAGATGCTCATATTGGCTCCCACATATTCTACGAAGATCTTTATCGGTCGAACCACTATGACAACATACGTTATTACCTTTGTCATCGGTATGTTACTTGCCCGAGATTCGATCGTCGGTATTGTTGGGGATACACATAACAGGTAGGCCCACAAAGGGTCGTAGTATCATAAAGCATGGGGTCCACAAAACATGTGGGTCCAGATAAATTTCATGCATACATACTATCCACTCGGACAAGCAGCATCCTATTCACTCAACCAAGCAGTATACCATCCACTCGGATGACAGTTCACCACTCGATCATACGACTCACTCGGATATACGAAGACCAGCAGGCAACAAAGCAGTCGACATCATTCTCATGGTGAGGGCTTGGTAGTGGGCTGGCATTATGGAATTCATGCCCCACTTTGTAACATAGGAGGCGAGGGGGTGGCGCACTCTATATAAGCCACCCCCACCACTAGACTTGGGGGCTCTTTTCTTCCATCTCTCTCTCTTTTTCACCATTAGTCTCAGGACTACGGGGATCAGTTCTCCTTTCATTGTAATCTCCGGATACATACTAAGATAAAACAAAGCCTCTCCGGAGCACGAGACGTAGGGTTGCTATCTCCACCGTGAGAGGCCCGAACTCACTAAAACCATCGTGTCACCCATATGCATCTCGATAGATCATGCTCCTTTATCCTACCCCTCTCTTATTGTCGGAATCGTTACCACGACAGTTGGCGCCCACCTTGGGGCATGGCGTCTATTGAGCCATGGTGCAAATGGTTTTTTCTTCAATCTTCGGCAGCGGATCAACTACCATCGCCAGAGAAACTAGCTGTTGGAGTTCTGGTCATCATGCCATTCTTACAAACAAAAGGATCAGGGAGTTGCTCATCTTAACTTATCCTCTTTACAATCAAACATTGTAATGATCTAATTATGGTTTGTTCTTTTTCTGTATGCACACGAGCTCATACAAAAGGACGCCTCCCTTTGTTCCGCTTGGTGGCCCGGCTTCCGGACGATGAAGCGTCGTCGTCCGCCCGTCATCTTCTCGCGTACTCATGGGCGACGCCATCCCCGAGCGCGCCCACACGCACCGCCGCTAATGCTCGGCCTGGTTCCCCGACCACTTGAACGCGTCTACCGGTGGTCCGGTCGACCTGGCTCCTTAGGCGACAAGGCCCGGTTAACGAGCTCCGCACACGTCGAAGTACGACTCTGACATGTGCACATCACCGGCACCCCGAGCAGTGAAATATAGCAACCAGCACCCGCGCCGGCCTCACCCTTGGCTGCGCCGGCCCGCGACTGGACTGCGGCCAACTGCTCATCCTCCTCATCGCCACCTCTTGGCCGCCGTCTGGTTCCGGCCAGACCGGCCGTTTCCGCCGCAGTAGAGCTCTACTCCGGCCTGCCTCCACAACTCTCCTTCCATGCTTCAATTTCGGCTTAATTAGCACTGACGCCATTTGCATGCAGATTCTGGACTTGGGGCAACACCTTCAATGCGTTGGACATGGGGGCAACTCCTTCAATGCACGAACAGTAACGCCTTTTGCTTAATTAGTGCTAATTAATGCCTCTTACATGCAGATTCTGCATGCATGGTCTGGACGTGGGATACTCCTTCCATGCGTTGGCTAGCCAAGCAATTATGCCTAGTTAACATGGATTTATTGCTCCGTAACTGACCGAGCCATGCACCAAGTGGACCTCCACCGCCCGGCTCCAGCATGGTGTCATGTCGCTGCGTCATCTGCAGCGCACCTCCACAGTGACGGCTGTGGTTCACTCGGACGGGCGAGAGCACTCGGATGAGGCGTCCGCTCGGACAGAGCTCACTCGGCCATGAGGTCGCGATGGTTCACTCGGCCAGTTCGCCCTTTTACTCTGCTGGGTAATGTCAAGCCATCGTAACGGACCGGTGGCGTCTGAGGCGACGACCCTCGAAAGGTCCTCCACAAC
The DNA here is from genome assembly GCF_018294505.1 of Triticum aestivum. Classification (NCBI taxonomy): domain Eukaryota; kingdom Viridiplantae; phylum Streptophyta; class Magnoliopsida; order Poales; family Poaceae; genus Triticum; species Triticum aestivum. Next base: position 214,466,267 of record NC_057798.1, read on the forward strand.
AACCACCATGACCACTGCATTCAACTGGTCTGCGGCTCGACTCCATGCGGCGAGCACACTGGTGGATTCGTCTCCCTTCAATAAAGGCGACAACAGAGGTTCACTCGACCGTCATGTGCGTTGCTACTCCGCTGGACGCATCTTCGTCGCTCGGCCGCCCCGTGCGGCGCCGCTCGACCACCCTGCACGCAGTCACGAAGCTGCTCGCGTCATCATCAACTTCCCCGACTCGGACGCTCCGCGCATCTTTACTTCACGGGACGCGTCTACTTCACCCGAACGCCCCGCCCGTCGCCACTTTGCGGGACGTGTCTCCATCACTCGAACGCCCCGCGTGCATCATCACGCCGCGGCACGCGTCTACATCGCTCGGACGCCCCGCGCGTCGCCACTCCGCGGGACGCGTCTACATCGCCCGGACGCACCGCGCGTCGCCACCCCGCGGGACGCGTCTACATCACTCGGACGCCCCGCGCACATCATCACTCCACGACACGTGTCTACATCGCCCAGACGCCCCGCGCGTCGCCACTCCACGGGACGCGTCTACATCACCCGGACACCCCGCGC
>NC_057798.1:214467280-214469501 GCF_018294505.1 Triticum aestivum
CGCCACTTGGTTGGTCACCTCATCACCACTCGACCGCCCCGCGCATCGCTATCGGTTGGTCACCTCATCACCACTCGGCCTCCCCGTGCGCCGCCACTCGGTTGGTTACCTCATAACCACTCGGCCGCCCCGCGCGTCGCCACTTGGTTGGTCACCTCATCACCACTCGGCCGCCCCGCGCGTCGCCATTCGGTTGAGCACATCTTCACCACTCGGCCGCTCTGCGTGTCGCCACTCGGTTGGTCGCCTCATCACCACTCGGCCACTCGCGCGCCTTCAGACAGCTAAGTCATTTTACATTCTTTTATTTCCGTCTTCCCGAGTATGCTGTAATTCACACATCACGTTCACTCGGAGGCAAGGCCACCGAGCGTACCTCTACGCTCGGCTCACATACTTGCTTAGTACTGGTTATGTGACTCACGAGTCCAACTTCCATTTTTTCGCATACATCATTCACGAACACCATGCGTCATTCTTAATTTCGAGTTTGCATCGGTCCTCTGTGGCTGCAACTCAGTTGAAACACTACACTTCCGTTTATTTGAGCCAGTATTCCAATGAGTTCAGTCGGATCCGTAGCTTCGACAAGTTCGAACGGATCCTTCGCTCTTTCAGACTCTTGCTGGTTAACCAGCAAGCCCTTTGCACTCCCAGCGGGTGTCTATGGGTGTTATTCACACAAATCATTTCAGCACACATCAAATTTCCTCGAGAAACTATTTCGTTGGCTTGTGCCAGTTTTTACACAAGTTACGCGATCACTCGACGACCCTATGCGCTAACTTCATCGCTGCTCGGACTTGGTCACCATACCGGTCCCAGCGCACCACAACACCGACCTCATCGTTACATTAGCTTCAAGAGCATCTGGCTAACTCCTTCGAAGACCATTTCAGCCACTTGGCTGGACACGCAATATGTCACTCGGCCACCTCGCACATCCTCACTCGATCGTCCTGCACCACACCACTCGGTTGTGCACGTCTTCACCACTCGGGCGCTCCATGCGTCGCCTCTCGGTTGTGCATGTCCTCACCACTCGGTCGCTCCGTGCGTTGCCACTCGGTTGTGCACGTCTTCCCCATTTGGCCGCCCCACGCGTCGTCACTCAGTTGTACACATCATCACCCCTCGGCAGCCTCACGCGTCACCATCAGTTGGACATGTCTTTACCTCTACACCCCCAACACGGGAACGACTAAGTTACTCGTATGATCAAACCTCATATCACACTCTGTAGCAAGCTTACCTCTTTCGAGCATCACTCGGGGGCTACGCACAGCCGTTGGCCACGCCTCCCTCAGGGGTTACGCCCATTCAATCAACTCATTGATCACATCAGGAATATCTTTCTAACCATACATGCTCGGTCCACTGAAAAATCTATAAGGGTAGTACTGTCCACTCGGACGATTGCCCAAATCATTACCTAAAGTCATCTTCAGGACTGCAAAAGGGTGAAAGCAACGCTCCTCTACGGATGCACTTGGCCCTATCCTAGGCTCCAAGGCGTCAGTTTCACAAACTTGGACTTAGAGATGGCATGTGCTGGTTTTCCCCCGGGATAATGAGTGTCCTCTCTCTGGAGAGTCAGTCCACACACTAGCCTCGTCACTCGGGTTTCATGGCATGTCCATGTCAAACCACCAGTCTATCTCCTCCGGGAGACATACAAGTGCCACCAAGTTTTTCCTTGCAGTCAACATACCCCGATCAGTCGGGAAGCACGTCCACTTGGATAAATACCCCTATATGCAAAAGGGTAAAAATGAAGCGCCATTGCTGAATCGTACAGGCGGCCTTACTCGTCGAACGTCGTTCGTACAACCACCTCGCTACGCATCCATCCGATTGATTCAATTCCAGACAAAGATACTTACCGTGCCAGCGTGCACCCACTGGAAGAGAACTCAGAAAGAAGTACCCTTTAGTTTGATTATCAAAAGGCATGATTTTACAGTCTTCTGAATGATTGTTGTTCATTTTTTACATGTTCTAAAATCCCCCAGCGGGTGCCTTAGTTGCGAATCCGTTTCGCCTAAGTCGAAGAAAAAATCCTACCGAGTGGTGAGCCCGCCTCTCACTCGGGGGCTTAGCTGCAGTCCAGTACTCGCCTAAGTTTGAAAAATCCTACCGAGTGGTGAACCTGCCTCTCACTCGAGGGCTTAGCTGCAGTCAAGTACTCGCCTAAGTTTGAAAATCCTACCGAGTGGTGAGC
>NC_057798.1:214469848-214491771 GCF_018294505.1 Triticum aestivum
TCCCACTCGGGGGCTTAGCTGCAGTCCAGTACTCGCCTAAGTTTGAAAAATCCTACTGAGCGGTGAGCAATCCTCCCACTCGGGGGCTTAGCTGCAGTCCAGTACTCCCCTAAGTTTGAAAAATCCTACCGAGTGGTGAGCAATCCTCCCACTCGGAGGCTTAGCGGCAGTCCAGTACTCGTCTAAGTTTGAAAAATCCTACCGAGTGGTGGGCAATCCTCCCACTCGGGGGCTTAGCTGCAGTCCAGTACTCGCCTAAGTTTTAAAAATCCTACCGAGTGGTGAGCGATCCTCCCACTCGGAGGCTTAGCTACAGTCCAGTACTCGTCTAAGTTTGAAAAATCTTACCGAGTGGTGAGCAATCCTCCCACTCGGGGGGCTTAGCAAAGTGCGGGTCGGCCACGACCACCACTTCAAGGCTGCACCGTCAAGAAGAAGGACAATATTGTGCGCACTATCAAAGACCCATCCAACGGCTGGCACCAAAGCAGACGGCTGACAGGAATGTCAAGACCATTGCTGAGTGCCTTGCTGGTGAACTGAGACAGGAATGTCAAGACCATTGCGGACGGCCTTGCTGATGAGCTGATCAATGCTGCTCAAGGATCGTCCAACTGGTCGACTGCTGATTCCTCTTCAGAAGCTGTATCAAGAAAACAGAAACCAAGCCGAGAGAAGAACAAGTTCGATCAGTACGAGCTAAAAAGAGTTTTAGTTCTCTCAGACCCCCGCCGACTGCCCGCAGTCAATGGCGGTCTCGGGGACTACACCCAGTGGGTGCACTAAGCGTGCCCCCACTGGAGTAATCTCCACTCGGTATGGCCTGACCAGTCCGAGTGATAAACAACAACAAAAATATAGGCTCTAAGACTCCCGCCGATTGCCCACAGTCGACTGCAGTCTCAGGGACTACACCTAGTGGGTGCACCAGCGTGCCCCCACTGGAATGGTATCCACTCGGAATGGTCCACCCGGTTCGAGTGACGGCCAAACAACAAAAAAAAGACACGTTCCAGGCATGAAGAAATTCCAAGTATTCAGTTACTCGATGCAGGACCGGCTCCAAATTACTCCAAAAAATTGCTATAAGGTGAGTTTAAGGCTCCTCTGTGGACCTGTTTTGAGCCTTCTTCTAGGACTCAAAGCGTGAAACTCATAAGTTTGGATCTAGAGCCGACTTGTATTGACGTTCCTCCGGGATAAGGATGGCATCTCACTGAGAGAGCAGTCCATGCATCGATCTTGTTGCCTGGATTTAATGGGACATCCATATTCTGATCACGAGTTTACCTCTTCCGAGAGATGATTGAATGTCACCAAGTTGCTCCTCGCGAGCACTTACCCCAGATCAGTCGGAAGCGCAGTACCGGAATCCATTGAGATCTTGTTCAAACCTTGGTTGTCTGAAAGTCCGATGATAGGTACCGAGTATTTCCGTAATCACTCGGGCCAAGTTATGTCTTTCACAAACTCGTTCTGCAAAGTTGCAATCGATTCGTGGGCTAATGTTGGGGATACACATAACAGGTAGGCCCACAAAGGGTCGAAGTATCATAAAGCATGGGGTCCACACAACATGTGGGTCCAGATAAATTTCATACAGACATGCTATCCACTCGGACAAGGAGCATACTATCCACTCGACCAGGCAGTATACCATCCACTCGGATGACAGTTCACCACTCAACCGTATGACTCACTCGGATATACGAAGACCAGCAGGCAACAAAGCAGTCGACATCATTCTCATGGTGAGGGCTTGGTAGTGGGCTTGCATTATGGCATTCGTGCCCCACTTTGTAACATAGGAGGTGAGGGGGTGGCGCACTCTATATAAGCCAACCCCACCACTAGACTTGGGGGGCTCTTTTCTTCCATCTCTCTCTCTTTTTCACCATTAGTCTTTGGACTACGGGGATCCGTTCTCCTTTCAATGTAATCTCCGGATACATACTAAGATAAAACAAAGCCTCTCCGGAGCATGGGACGTAGGGTTGTTATCTCCACCGTGAGAGGCCCTAACATGCTAAAACCACCGTGTCACCCATATGCATCTCGATAGATCATGCTCCTTTATCCTACCCCTCTCTTATTGTCGGAATCGTTACCACGACAGTTGGCGCCCACCTTAGGGCATGGCGTCTATTGAGCCATGGTGCAAATGGTTTTTTCTTCAATCTTCGGCAACGGATCAACTAGCATCGCCAGAGAAACTGGCTGTTGGAGTTCTGGTCATCATGCCATTCTTACAAACAAAAGGATCAGGGAGTTGCTCATCTTAACTTGTCCTCTTTACAATCAAACATTGTAATGATCTAATTATGGTTTGTTCTTTTTCTGTATGCACACGAGCTCATACAAAAGGACGCCTATGTCTAAGACTCCAAATAGTAGACTCAACCATCTTCCTCCAATGGTGATTAAACCAAAGCAATGGAAACCAATGCTGTGATACCAATTGAAAGGGATCGAGGGGGGGGGGGGTGATTAGACACTAAGTACCAAAGTTGCAATTTTTAACTTCTTTAAGTTTAAGTGGAGTTTAGGCACAACTTTAACATTCACAATACATAACAAGCAAGCATGCAAAGAGTATATGAGCAGCGGAAAGTAAAGCATGCAGCTTGCAAGAATGTAAAGGGAAGGGATTGGAGGATTCAAACGCATTTGGAGACACAGATGTTTTTGTCATGGTTCCGATAGGTGGTGCTATCGTACATCCACGTTGATGGAGACTTCAACCCACGAAGGGTAACGGTTGCGCGAGTCCATGGAGGGCTCCAACCAAGAAGGGTCCATGAAGAAGCAACCTTGTCTATCCCACCATGGCCGTCGCCCACGAAGGACTTGCCTCACTAGCGGTAGATCTTCACGAAGTAGGCGATCTCCTTGCCCTTACAAACTCCTTGGTTCAACTCCACAATCTTTTTGGAGGCTCCCAAGTGACACCTAGCCAATCTAGGAGACACCACTCTCCAAGAAGTAACAAATGGTGCGTTGATGATGAACTCCTTGCTCTTGTGCTTCAAGTGATAGTCTCCCCAACACTCAACTCTCTCTCACAGGATTTGGATTTGGTGGAAAGAAGATTTGAGTGGAAAGCAACTTGGGGAAGGCCAGAGATCATTCATGTGGTAGGAATGGAATATCTTGGCCTCAACACATGAGTAGGTAGTTCTCTCTTAGAAATAGGATGCTGGAAGTGTAGGCTTGTTCTGATGGCTCTCTCCACGAATGAAGAGGAGGTGGAGGGGTATATATAGCCTCCACACAAAATCTAACCATTACACACAATTTACCAATCTCGGTGGGACCAAATGAACAAACTCGGCCAGACCGATTTAGTAAACCTAGTGACCGTTAGTGATTTCGGTGGGACCAAAATGCAACTCGGTAGGACCGATATGGTTAGGGTTAGGGCATAATGTAATCTCGGTGAGACCGATTACACAAACTCGGTGAGACCGATTCTGGTAATTAGCTAACCAGAGAGTTGGTCAGGCAAACTCGGTGAGACCGATTACACAAACTCGATGGGACCGATTTTGGTAATAAGCTAACTAGAAGGTTTGCATTGTAATCTCGGTAGTACCGATGGCTCAAACTCGGTGAGACTGATTTTGGTGATGGACATACACAGAGAGATTACAATCCCATTTCGGTGAGACCGAGATCCCTATCGGTGAGACCAATTTGCCTAGGGTTTGTGGCAGTGGCTATGACATCTAAACTCGGTGGCGCCGGATAGAAAGAATCGGTGGGGCCGAGTTTGACTTTAGGTTTTGGTCATATGTGGATGTGGGAAAGTAGTTGAGGAATTTGGAGCATATCACTAAGCACTGTGGAGCAAGAAACTCATTAAACAACACCTCATCCCCTCTTGATAGTATTGGCTTTTCCTATAGACTCAATGTGATCTTGGATCACTAAAATAGAAACATGTAGTCTTGATCTTGGAGCTTGAGCCAATTCTTTGTCCTTAGCATCTTAAAGGGGTTCCACATCCTGTAGTCCATGCCACTCCATTTGTTGAACTTGTCTGAAATATACTAGGTAAAAGTGTTAGTCCAACAAGAGATATGTTGACATTAATTACCAAAACCACCCAGGGAGCACTTGTGCTTTCAGTCTCCCCCTTTTTGGTAATTGATGACAACATACATCAAAGCCTTATATGAGAATATAGAGAATATCAAGTAAAGCTTTGGAAGGACATGTAACAAGCATAGGCCCCCTACATGTATGCAATCATGTGAATATGAAATATAAAAGCATGTGAATGCATGAACATGACAGAGTAAGCAATGTGTTACATGTATCTTGGCCATATGCATCAGCAAAAGGTAGCAATAGATGTGTATGTGGGAAATGTACCTTCATGCTCATGAGTCCTTCTTGCAAACAATATGTACATCAGCAAGAATTCCCCATACACATGACTGTGATGCATATACTTACCTTGTGGTCTTGAGTTGGCTTAGGATGGAATGAACATGCGTAAACAAGGTTAGATAGCACAGATACTCCTACTAGCCAGAGCAAACAGAAGAAACCACAAGAATACCAAAACTGGGATGACATGTAGGGAGTGAGTACTAAGTACCACATTTGATGTAGACATGTCCCCAAAGGTAAAGATGTGCAATGAATTTAATTGATTTCTTTCCCTTAGATGTCTTGCTCCCCCTGAATCTAGCATGGGATACTGGGAGAAGATAGGGAACAGAAAATTAGAGCAAAAAGCAAAATCAGAGCTAATGCAAATAAGCACATATGAACATGTCTTTCTTTCCCCTCAAGAAGACATGTGGCATCTCTCCTCTTGAACACCAAGCATCTGGGATCCTTGAGGATTACTCTTTACTTGAGTATTCTCTCCCCTAGAGATCTCTCTCCCCCCCTGTGGAGGTGATACTCTCTCTCTCCCTTTGGAAGTGATAAGCTTTGATGTGATCTCTCTCTCCCCCTTTGACATCAATTTCCAAGAAGGGCCTTCTGGAATTTGTCGTGAATGGGTTTGGTCCTTGAGTCACAATACAAAGTACTCATAAAAATGTGATGCTTGTAGAGGACAAGATTCATTGAGTGGAGCTGGATCAAAAGTAACATAGGAACAAGTGGCAAGATGTTTTTTGCTGTAGTGAAATCGGTGGCACCGAGTGGTTTGCTTCGGTTGCACTGAAAGGATTCGGTTGGACCGAAAACAGAAAACCGGTGAGACCGAGTTCATCGCAGAGAAAACATTTGTCACCTCATCTCACTAGACAAGTAAAATCTCAAAAGGATTTGCAAGGAATTAACTGAAGGATGTGCAATGAATTGGACGCAGGGAATGCAGAACAAATGGAAATGATAGAAATCTAGATGAAGTTTTTTTAAATGAAAGGGGAAACAAGTATGCATGAGACAAATGCAAGAGCACAGAAAAGAATACAAGAGAGCTTCATCTAGAGATGGTCCGTGACATAGTCACCTATGTTAGAGTATATTGACTTAGGAGTCAAGTGAGATCACTTGATCATAGGTCATACTCATCGTTTAAGCTCAAAATGGGGTTACCATTTATCATTTAAGCATCTTGATGTATTCACATATTGTCGAGTTGCTTTGACTCATGACTCGGAGTAAAGCTTCTCTAAGATGGAATGACATACCTTGGGTGGTGGTGTTGATCATGTAGTTGAACTTGTGTGGGTTGCTCAAGGTTGATGTAGTTCATCAAGAGTTGGGAGCACCACTTGGAATTTGAGTTCATCTTCCTACATGGGTTAGTTTTTGCAAGGAAGAGCACTTGTGTATCCAAAATGACAATTATGAATCTCCACATAGAATTTGTCAAAGGATATGTTTGAAAGGTTCCGTGCTTCCTTGTTCTTCAACCACCATTGTGTAGAGACTTGGTGATGTGGAGATTGCTCAAGATATGAGTAGGTTACAATCTCATGGAATTTGATTCATCCAAGTACCTACACGGGTTAGATAACATGCAAGGTGCAAGTATATCCAAGACATAAGATTATCATCATAAGAGAAGTATCAAGGATTAGTCATAAGCTCATGTCTTGCATGTATCCAATGGAGTTTCTACTCCAAGTTTGAAGCATCAATGATGTTCAATTCACCCCTTAACCTGCAAAACACTTTCTCATCAAGTGGTTTAGTGAAAATATCCGCTAATTGTTTTTCGGTGCGAACATGCTTAAGATTAATGTCACCCTTAGCAACATGATCTCGAATGAAATGATGACGAACTTCAATATGCTTGGTTCGAGAATGTTGCACGGGATTGTGAGCAATCTTGATAGCACTCTCATTGTCACAAAGTAATGGAACATGTTTCACATATATCCCATAATCTTTAAGAGTTTGGGTCATCCAAAGTAATTGAGCGCAACATGAACCAGCGGCAATGTATTCCGCTTCGGCGGTGGATAAGGATACCGAGTTTTGTTTCTTGGAAGACCAACACACAAGAGATCTACCAAGAAATTGACAAGTACCCGAAGTGGACTTTCTATCAACCTTGTCTCCGGCATAGTCCGAGTCGGAGTAGCCAACAAGATTGAAAGAGGCCCTCTTGGGATACTAAATGCCAAAATTTGGTGTATGAATTAAGTATCTCACTATACTTTTCACAGCCTTAAGGTGACATTCTTTAGGAGAAGCTTGATATCGTGCACACATGCACACACTTAGCATGATATCGGGACGTGAAGCACATAGATATAACAATGAACCAATCATAGAGCGATAAACCTTTTGATCAACCGGTTTACCATCTTTGGTCAAGTCAAGATGTCCACTAGTAGGCATGGGTGTAGTCATACCTTTGCATTCTTGCATATTGAACTTCTTGAATAAGTCCTTGGTGTACTTCGTTTGAGAGACAAAGGTACCTTCCTTAGTTTGCTTGATTTGCAAACCAAGAAAGAATTTGAGTTCACTCATCATAGACATCTCAAACTTCTCCGACATTAGCTTCCCAAACTTTTCGCTAAAATGAGGGTTAGTAGAACCAAATATAATATCATCAACATAGATTTGGCACACAAATAGTTCTCCATTGACCCTTTTAGTAAAAAGAGTAGAATCTATTTTTCCAATTTCAAAGCCTTTTTCAATAAGGAACTTGGTCAAGCATTTATACCACGCTCTAGGAGCTTGTTTTAGACCATAAAGAGCTTTGTCAAGTTTGTAAACATGATTTGGTTTCTTAGGATTGACAAAGCTGGGAGGTTGCTTAACATAAACTTCCTCCTCTATTTCACCATTTAGAAAAGCACTTTTAATGTCCATTTGGTACAAGGTGATATCATGGTGATTAGCATAGGCAAGTAAGATGCGAATGGACTAAGTCTAGCAACGGGAGCATAAGTCTCACCATAGTCCATACCTTCGACTTGTGTGTAGCCTTGGGTAACGAGACATGCTTTGTTGCGAACTACTTGTCCATCTTCATCTTGCTTGTTGCGAAACACCCATTTGGTACCGATGATGTTGTGGTTGTCGTCGGGCTTCTCAACCAATGTCCAAACTTGATTCCTCTCAAAGTTGTGTGGCTCTTCATGCATGTCATTTATCCAATCCGGATCTTCCAATGCTTCTTCGACCTTCATAGGTTCAATGCTAGATATGAATGAATAGTTTTCACAAAAGTTAGCTAAACGAGATTTAGAGCGAGTGATTCTCCCGGTTTGTATATCATTGTAGATTTGCTCGACGGGATGGTCTTTAGCAATTCTTGCTCGAAATCGTGAAAGCTTTAGCTTGGTTCTTGGTTGAACATCTTCTTCATCTTGTTCTTCTTCTTGGCCTTCTTCATTGTTGGCGTTGTCGTTCTCTTGTCGTGGTTGAGAAGGAGGTTGTTGACATTCATCTTGATGCACTTCCTCGTTTTCTTCATCTTGGCGTGTCCCACTTGTGGATGCTTCCGTATCAACTCTTGTTTCACCTTGTCGTGAGGTGGAAGCTTCCACTTGGACGGACGAGGTACTCTCCTTCACCTTCGTTGGACGAATCTTGCCAATAGACAAGTCTTGGATTGCTTTCGAGGGGTCTTTGTCTCCTACATCAATTGGCAATTGCTCTACTTGCGAGTCATTAGATTCATCAAACTTCACATCTACCGTTTCTTCAACCTTTCGGGTGAACTTGTTGTAGACACGGTATGTGTGAGAGTTTGAGCCATAGCCAAGTAGGAAACCTTCATGAGACTTAGGAGCAAATTTAGAACGACGATGCTTATCAAGAATGTAGCACTTTGAGCCGAATACTCGAAAGTATCCAACTTGGGGTTTGTTACCGGTGAGGAGCTCGTATGCCGTCTTGTCGGGTAGCTTGTGAAGATACAAGCAATTTGTTGCATGGCAAGCTGTCTCAACAGCTTCCGCCCAAAAGTGTTTTAGTGTCTTGTACTCATCAAGCATCGTTCTTGCCATTTCGATGACCGTCCGGTTCTTCCTCTCAACAACTCCATTTTGTTGAGGTGTGTACGTAGCCGAGAACTCATGTGAAATCCCTTCTTTGTCAAGAAAGGTGTCCACATTTGCGTTCTTGAACTCCGTTCTGTTGTCGCTGTGAACCTTCTTGATCTTCACTTCAAATTGATTTTGGGCCTTCCTAGCGAAGTTTTTGAAGATCTTTTGGACCCGCGATTTATCATCGAGAAAGAACACCCACGTAAATCTTGAAAAATCATCAACTATAACTAGACCAAAATAATTTCCACCGAGACTCTTGTAAGCGTTGGGACCAAAAAGATCCATGTGGAGTAGCTCGAGTGGCCTCCTAGTGGTCATGATGTTCTTGACGGGATGCCTTCCTCCAACCTGTTTACCTGCCTGACAAGCGCTGCAAAGTCCATCATTATCAAATATGACATCATTAACACCAAGGATATGATTTTCTTTGATAAGCTTGTCAAGGTTTCGCATACCAACATGACCTAATCGTCTATGCCATAACCAACCTTTAGAAGATTTAGCAATAAAGCAAGTTTTGGGCTGAGCCTTTTTAGTGAAATCAACAATGTAAAGATCACCTCTACATATAGCGGTAAAGACCATTTTATGATTATCTCTACGAAACACTTGGCAATCTACTTCAGTAAATAGGACATTGAAACCGAAATCAGCAAGTCTAGATACTGAAAGTAAGTTGTAGCCAAGAGATTCAACAAGCATAACATTTGTATGGAGCTATCATGTGATATGGCCACCTTACCGAGGCCAACCACCTTACCCTTTGAGTTGTCACCGAAAGTGACATACTTTCGAGGACCATCATTTTCAGCAAGCTCACGAAACATGTCTTTATCTCCAGTCATGTGATCGGTACATCCACTATCAAGAACCGATTCCTTTCCTCCTCCCATATATCCCCAAAGATTCGCCATAAGACCAAAATGTCTCATTGCATCATCAAGATCGAAGTCACTGTCATCATCCTCATCATAGTATCCATGTTCAACATCATCATGTGGTGGATCAAATCCTAGAGAGGGTAATTCGTTAGAGTGAGTTTGACAATGATCTTGCTTATGAATTTTTATAGCTTCAGAAATAATATCACCAATAATTCCAACATCCCCTTTGGCACGCATAAGATTTGTAAGCTCAAATAGACGATCACCAAACATAGGATCACTAGTATTCATCTTACTCAAGGCAATAGACTTATGGAGAATTTCATCTAGATTTTTCAAGGAATAATTTGGAAAGCGTTCCTCAAGAAATTTCCATATAGTGTAGGCACACTTAAGTGTAGGCAAACGTCCAATCAAGTTTCTAGGCAAGCCTCTAATGATAAGTTCAACAGTTCTAAGATTCCTAATCATGTCAATTGTCTCATCAAGGGTAGGATGCATAGGATCAACATGAGGTGCACAAGGTCTAGCAATGTACTTGTTCAAATGATATTGATTGAAAATCACAAGCATCTCATTTTTCCACTCATGAAAATACTCTCCATCAAGTATAGGCACTCTATGTCTAAGACTCCAAATAGTAGACTCATCCATCTTCCTCCAATGGTGATTAAACCAAAGCAATGGAGACCAATGATCTGATACCAATTGAAAGGGATCGAGGGGGGGGGGTGATTAGACACTAAGTACCAAAGTTGCAGTTTTTAACTTCTTTAAGTTTAAGTGGAGTTTAGGCACAACTTTAACATTCACAATACATAACAAGCAAGCATGCAAAGAGTACATGAGCAGCAGAAAGTAAAGCATGTAGCTTGCAAGAATGTAAAGGGAAGGGATTGGAGGATTCAAATGCAATTGGAGACACGGATGTTTTTGTCGTGGTTCCGATAGGTGGTGCTATCGTACATCCACGTTGATGGAGACTTCAACCCACGAAGGGTAACGGTTGCGCGAGTCCACGGAGGGCTCCACCCAAGAAGGGTCCACGAAGAAGCAACCTTGTCTATCCCACCATGGCCATCGCCCACGAAGGACTTGCCTCACTAGCGGTAGATCTTCACAAAGTAGGCGATCTCCTTGCCCTTACAAACTCCTTTGTTCAACTCCACAATCTTGTTGGAGGCTCCCAAGTGACACCTAGCCAATCTAGGAGACACCACTCTCCAAGAAGTCACAAGTGGTGCGTTGATGATGAACTCCTTGCTCTTGTGCTTCAAGTGATAGTCTCCCCAACACTCAACTCTCTCTCACAGGATCTGGATTTGGTGGAAGAAGATTTGAGTGGAAAGCAACTTGGGGAAGGCTAGAGATCAAGATTCATATGGTAGGAATGGAATATCTTGGCCTCAACACATGAGTAGGTAGTTCTCTCTCAGAAATAGGATGCGGGAAATGTAGGCTTGTTCTGATGGCTCTCTCCATGAATGAAGAGGAGGTGGAGGGGTATATATAGCTTCCACACAAAATCTAACCGTTACACACAATTTACCAATCTCGGTGGGACCAAATCAACAAACTCGGTCAGACCGATTTAGTAAACCTAGTGACTGTTAGTGATTTCGGTGGGACCGAAATGCAACTCGGTAGGACCGATATGGTTAGAGTTAGGGCATAACGTAATCTCGGTGAGACCGATTACACAAACTTGGTGAGACTGATTTTGGTAATTAGCTAACCAGAGAGTTGGTCAGGCAAACTTGGTGAGACCGATTACACAAACTCGATGGGACCGATTTTGGTAATAAGCTAACCAGAAGGTTTGCATTGTAATCTCGGTAGTACCGATGGCTCAAACTCGGTGAGACTGATTTTGGTGATGGACATACACAGAGAGATTACAATCCCATTTCGGTGAGACCGAGATCCCTATCGGTGAGACCAATTTGCCTAGGGTTTGTGGCAGTGGCTATGACATCTAAACTCGGTGGCGCCGGATAGAAAGAATCGGTGGGGCCGAGTTTGACTTTAGGTTTTGGTCATATGTGGATGTGGGAAAGTAGTTGAGGAATTTGGAGCATATCACTAAGCACTGTGGAGCAAGAAACTCATTAAACAACACCTCATCCCCTCTTGATAGTATTGGCTTTTCCTATAGACTCAATGTGATCTTGGATCACTAAAATAGAAACATGTAGTCTTGATCTTGGATCTTGAGCCAATTCTTTGTCCTTAGCATCTTGAAGGGGTTCCACATCCTGTAGTCCATGCCACTCCATTTGTTGAACTTGTCTGAAATATACTAGGTAAAAGTGTTAGTCCAACAAGAGATATGTTGACATTAATTACCAAAACCACCCAGGGAGCACTTGTGCTTTCAAATACAGCAACCAGCACCCGCGCCGGCCTCACCCTTGGCTGTGCCGGCCCGCGACTGGACTGCGGCCAGCTGCTCATCCTCCTCATCGCCACCTCTCGGCCGCCGTCTGGTTCTGTCCAGACCGGCCGTTTCCACCGTAGCAGAGCTCTACTCCGGTCTGCCTCCACAGCTCTCCTTCCATGCTTCAAGTTCGGCTTAATTAGCACTGACGCCATTTGCATGCAGATTCTGGACTTGGGGCAACACCTTCAATGTGTTGGACGTGGGGGCAACTCCTTCAATGCATGAACGGTAACACCTTTTGCTTAATTAGCGCTAATTAATGCCTCTTACATGCAGATTCTGCATGCATGGTCTGGACATGGGATACTCCTTCCATGCGTTGGCTAGTGATGTCTACTACACAACCTTCTTCTTGTAGACGTTGTTGGGCCTGCAAGTGCACAGGTTTGTAGGACAGTAGCAAATTTCCCTCAAGTGGATGACCTAAGGTTTATCAATCCGTGGGAGGCATAGGATGAAGATGGTCTCTCTCAAGCAACCCTGCAACCAAATAACAAAGAGTCTCTTGTGTCCCCAACACACCCAATACAATGGTAAATTGTATAGGTGCACTAGTTCGGCGAAGAGATGGTGATACAAGTGCAAAATAGATAGTAGATATATGTTTTTGTAATCTGAAAATATAAAAACAGCAAGGTAACGAGCGATAAAAGTGAGCGTAAATGGTTTTGCAATGGTAGGAAACAAGGCCTAGGGTTCATACTTTCACTAGTGCAAGTTCTCTCAACAATAATAACATAGATAGAACATATGACAAGCCCTCAACATGCAACAAAGAGTCACTCCGAAGCCACTAATAGTGGAGAACAAACATAGAGATTATGGTAGGGTACGAAACCACCTCAAAGTTATTCTTTCGGATCGATCTATAAAAGAGTTCATACTAGAATAACACCTTAAGACACAAATCAACCAAAACCCTAATGTCACCTAGATACTCCATTGTCACCTCAAGTATCCGTGGGCATGATTATACGATATGCATCACACAATCTCATATTCATCCAACCAACATAAAAGTACTTCAAAGAGTGCCCCAAAGCTACTACCGGAGAGTCAAGAACGTGTGCCAACCCCTATGCATAGGTTCCCAATGTCACGAAACCCGCAAGTTGATCACCAAAACATACATCAAGTGTCACATGATATCCCATTGTCACCAGAGATAATCATGGAAAGACATACATCAAGTGTTCTCATAAAAGACTCAATCCGATAAGATAACTTCAAAGGGGAAACTCAATTCATCACAAGAGAGTAGAGGGGGAGAAACATCATAAGATCCAACTACAATAGTAAAGCTTGGGATACATCAAGATCGTGCCATAGAGGGAACGCGAGAGAGAACACGAGAGAGAGAGAGAGAGAGAGAGAGAGATCAAACACATAGCTACTGGTACATACCCTCAGCCCCGAGGGTGAACTACTCCCTCCTCGTCATGGATAGCGCCGGGATGATGAAGATGGCCACCGGTGATGGGATCCCCCTCCGGCAGGGTGCCGAAACAGGGTCCCGATTGGTTTTTGGTGGCTATAGAGGCTTGCAGCGGCGGAACTCCCGATCTATCTTCTGTTCTGGAAGTTTTAGGGTACATAGGTATATATGGGTGCAGGGGGTATGTCGGTGGACCTCCGGGGTGCTCACGAGGTAGGGGGGCACGCCCAGGGGGGGGGGCACCCCCACCCTCGTGGGAAGCCCGGGACTCCCCTGACATGCACTCCAAGCCCATCTGGTTGGTTTCCTTCCAAAATTAACTTCTCTAGTTGATTTCGTTCCGTTTTGACTCCGTCTGATATTCCTTTTCCTCGAAACGCTGAAATAGGCATAAAACAACAAATCTGGGCTGGGCCTCCAGTTAATAGGTTAGTCCCAAAAAAAATATAAAAGTGGATAATAAAGCCCAATATTGCCTAAAACAGTAGATAAAGTAGCATGGAGCAATCAAAAATTATAGATACGTTGGAGACGTATCAAGCATCCCCAAGCTTAATTCCTGCTCGTCCTCGAGTAGGTAAATGATAAAAAGGAATTTTTGGTGCGGAGTGATACTTTGGCATAATTTCAATGTTAATCTTCTTAATCGTGATATGAATATTCAGATCCGAAAGATTCAAGACAAAAGTTCATATTGACACAAAAATAATAATACTTCAAGCATACTAATCAAAGCAATCATGTCTTCTCAAAATAGCATGGCAAAAGAAAGTTCATCCCTACAAAATCATATAGTTAGGCTATGCTTCATTTTCGTCACACAAAGATGTTCCCAACTTCTATACCCCCGATGACAAGCCAAGCAATTGTTTCATACTCAAATAATCTCAAACTTTTTCAACCTTCATGCAATACATGAGCGCGAGCCATGGATATAGCACTATGGGTGGAATAGAATATGATGACGGGGATTGTGTGGAGAAGACAAAAAGGAGAAAGTCTCACATTGACGAGGCTAATCAACGGGCTATGGAGATGCCCATCAATTGATGTCAACATGAGGAGTAGGGATTGCCATGCAACGGGTGCACTAGAGCTATGAATGCTCAACAAAAGAAAACTAGTGGGTGTGCATCCAACTTGCTTGCTCATGAAGACCTAGGACATTTGAGAAAGCCCATCGTAGGAATATACAAGCCAAGTTCTATAATGAAAAATTCCCACTAGTATAAAAAAGACAACTTATGAGACTCACTACATGAAGAACAAGGTGCTACTTTGAAGCACAATATATGAGACTCACTACATGAAGAACAAGGTGCTACTTTGAAGCACAGGTGTGGAAAAAGAGATAGTAGCATTGCCCTTTTTATTTATTATTTTTTGGGCCTTTCTTTTTTTTTCTTTTTTACTTTCTCTTTTTTTGGGCCTTTCTTTTTTTGTTTGGGCAATGCTCTAATAATGATGATCATCACACTTCTATTGATTACAACATAAGGATTACAACTCGAAACATAGAACAAGATATGACTCTATATGAATGCCTCCGGTGGTGTACCGGAATGGTGCAATGAATCAAGAGTGACATGTATGAAAAGTAATGCATGGTGGTTTTGCCACAAATACGATGTCAACCTCATGATCATGCAATGGCAATATGACAAAAGTAATGTATGTCATGATGATGATGATGATGGAAGTTGCATGGCAATATATCTCGGAATGGCTATGGAAATGCCATGATAGGTAGGTATGGTGGCTGTTTTGAGGAAGATATAAGGAGGTTTATGTGTGATAGAGCGTATCGTATCACGGGGTTGGGATGCACCAGCGAAGTTTGCACCAACTCTCAAGGTGAGAAAGGGAAATGCATGGTACCGAAGAGGCTAGCAAAGGCGGAAAGGTAAAAGTGCGTATAATCCATGGACTCAACATTAGTCAAAAGAACTCATATACTTATTGAAAAAATTTAGAAGTCATCAAAAATCAAGTACTACGCGCATGCTCCTAGGGGGATAGATTGGTAGGAAAAGACCATCGCTCGTCCCCGACCGCCACTCATAAGGATGCACAAGCCAGGTACACTTCATGTTTCAACTTTGTTACATAACTTTAACCATACGTGCATGCTACGGGACTTGCAAACTTCAACACAAGTATTTCTCAAATTCATAATCACCCAACTAGTACGACTTTGATATTATCACCTCCATATCTCAAAACAATTATCAAGCACCAAACTTTTCTTAGTATTCAACGCACTCATAAGAAAGTTTCACATATCTTGAATACCAAGTATATTAATATTAAGCAAATTACCATGCTATTAACGACTCTCAAAATAATATAAGTGAAGCATGAGAGTTCATCTATTTCTTCAAAATAAAACTACCACCATGCTCTAAAAGATATAAGTGATGCACTAGAGCAAATGACAAACTACTCCGAAAGATATAAGTGAAGATCAATGAGTAGTCGAATAATTATGCAACTATGTGAAGACTCTCCCATTTAATAATTTCAGATCTTGATACTTTATTAAAACAGCAAGCAAAGCTAAAGAAAACTAGAATTCAAGGATAGCACAACTCATGTGAAGAAGCAAAAACTTAGGCTCAACCGATACTAACCGATAGTTGTTGAAGAAGAAAGGTGGGATGCCTACCGGGGCATCCCCAAGCTTAGATGCTTGAGACTTATTGAAATATTATCTTGGGGTGCCTTGGGAATACCCAAGCTTGAACTTTTGTGTCTCCTTAATTCCTCTCATATCATAGTTTCTCTTTTTATCAAAAGCTTCATTCACAACAAACTCAACAAGAACTCGTGAGATGGGTTAGTATGAACCAATGCAAAACCTTATCATTTTCTACTGTAAAAAATCTCTAAAATTATTATTCAACATTGAATACTAAATGCCTCTGCACATTTAATACTCCTATCATCAAATAGAATCATTAAACAAGCAAATATATGCAAACAACGCAAACATAACAGCAATCTGTCAAAACAGTACAGTCTGTAAAGAATGCAAGAGTATCCATACTTCCCTGACTCCAAAAATTATGAACTAAAATTCTCACTGTAATAAATTTACCAGATCTTAATATGCAAAAATATTCAACGTTAGACCATGCTCTGACTTTTCTAGGGAATTTTTTCAATAGCGGTAAACTTTCTGTTTTCAAATAGCAACATGCATACTAGCAAAATAAGCATGGTAAAGGCTATCCTTGACTTTTTTATTGAAACTAAAGATGCAAAACATTATTATAACTAACAGAAAACAAAAACTAACAAAATAATGATGCTCCAAGAAAAACACATATCATGTGGTGAATAAAAATATAGCTCCAAGTAAAGTTACCGATGAATGAAGACAAAAGAGGAGATGCCATCCGGGGCATCCCCAAGCTTAGGCTCTTGTTTGTACTTGAATATTACCTTAGTGTGCCTTGGGAATCCCCAAGCTTAGGCTCTTACCACTTCTTATTCCATAGTTTATCGAATCTTTACCCAAAACTTGAAAACTTCAACCACACAAAACTCAACACAAAACTCGTAAGCTCCGTTAGTATAAGAAAATAAAACCACCACTTAGGTACTGTAATGAACTCATTATAAATTCATATTTGTGTAATATCTACTGTATTCTAACTTCTATATGGTTCATACCACTTAATACTAGCCATAGATGCATCAAAATAAGCAAACAACACATAGAAAACAGAATCTGTCAAAAACAGAACAGTCTGTAGTAATCTTTATAAAACGTATACTTATGGAACCCCAAAAAATATGAAATAAATTGCTGGACCTGAGAAATTTGTCTATTAATCATCTTCAAAAAGAATCAACCTAAAATCACTCTCTAGTAAAAAATGGCAGCTAATCTCGTGAGCGCTAAAGTTTCTGTTTTTCACAGCAAGATCACATAAACTTCACCCAAGTCTTCCCAAAGGTTCTACTTGGCACTTTATTGAAACAAAAGCTATAAAACATGATTACTACAGTAGAATAATCATGTGGACACACAAAAATAGTAAGTATAAATATTGGGCTGTCTCCCAACAAGCGCTTTTCTTTAATGCCTTTCTAGCTAGGCATGATAATGACAATGATGCTCACATAAAAGATAAGAATTGAAACATAACGGGAGCATCATGAAGCATATGACTAGCACATTTAAGTCTAACCCACTTCCCATGCATATGGATTTTGTGAGCAAACAACTTATGTGAACAATAATCAACTAGCATAGGATGGCACAACAAGCATAGCTTCAAGAATTTAAGCACATAGAGAGGAAACTTGACATTATTGCAATTCCTACAAGTATATGTTCCTATCTCATAATAATATTCAGTAGCATCATGAATGAATTAAACAATATAACCAGCACCTAAAGCATTCTTTTCATGATCTACAAGCACAGAATTTTTAATACTCTTCACATAAGCAAAATTCTTCTCATTCGGAATAGTAGGAGTATCATAAGAGACTTGAACACTAAAAATTGTTTCCACATTAAAAGAGTAATGTTCAGAAAAAGGATAATCATAATCATGACAAGATTTGTAAATATAATCATCACTACTTTTTATAGCATAAGTTTTATCACAATAATCATCATAAGTAGCAACTTCGTTCTCATCATAATCGATTGAAACCTCTCCCAAGATAGTGATGAATATGAAAGTGGATTTGGAAGAGTGTCAACTTCGTTCTCACCAAATCCACTTTCATATTCATCACAATAAAATTCAACATCCTCCAAAATAGTGGGATCACTACTTCCTAAAGTTGACACTCTTCCGAACCCACTTTCATCAATATAATCATCATAGGTAGGAGGCATGCTATCATCATAACAACTTTGCATATCAAAACTTGGGATGCTAAAAATATCATCTTCATTAAACATAGCATCCCCAAGCTTGGGACAAACATTAATTCCAGCAAATATATTCTCAAATATTTCATCCTCATCAAACATAGCTTCCCCAAGCTTGGGCTGTTTCATATCATAAGCATAATCACTCTCATCATTAAAAATATTGATAGCACCAATAGTATAGCAATTATCATCATCACAATGAGTAGTAGGAGCAACATCATTTGGGAGGGATACCTTTCTACCTTTGTTGCTCCTTCTTTTCTTCTTTTTCTTCACATTATGTGTGGGTTCAACCTTCCTATTTGAGCTCCTTATTGACGAGATTGGTTGAATAGAAAGCTCCTCCTTGTTACCTGATTCATCATAAGAAATAATAGGAGGATATTGGGAAGTCTCTTCCCTTTCATTAGTATTCTCATCATCTTCTATTTGCTTTCTTTTCTTTAGGTAATTGGCAATATAAGGATTTTCAATGCAATTCTCCGCACAATACGTATAAATTTTCTCTAGATCAAAATCAAGAATTTTATCAAGATTAAATTTTGGGATACCCTCAGTTATACGTTTCATTTCTTCATAACCCAAAAGAAGGCTAAGCTCTTTATGATGCTCAAGGGTAATCAAATTATCACAATATTTGGACATGACTTGATCATGAAACAAATAGCATTGGAGCTTTACATGACCATGTTCATTGCAAAGTTCACAAGGAGCACGAAAAATATTAAATCTTTCAGCACATTCATCTAGCTCATCTTGCAACAATTTGGTTTCTAAGTACTTATGCCTCTTGCAATAAATATCTTCTCTATTTGGTGTGTTCATGCAAACATGCACTCCACAAAAGTTGACATGCTCATAAGAGATATTTTCATCATAACTAGTGCAATCATCATTAGCATCATGGATATTCAAAGAATTCGTACTAACAACATTGCAATCATGCTCATCATTCACATATTTAGTGCCAAACAATTTAGAGATTTCTTCTTCTAGCACTTGAGCACACTTATCCTTTCCATCATACTCATGAAAGATATTAAAAAGACGAAGCATATGAGACAAACTCAACTCCATTTTTTTGTAGTTTTCTTTTATAAACTAAACTAGTGATAAAAACAAGAAACAAAAAGATTCGATTGCAAGATCTAAAGATATACCTTCAAGCACTCACCTCCCCGGCAACGGCGCCAGAAACTGCTTGATGTCTACTACACAACCTTCTTCTTGTAGACGTTGTTGAGCCTGCAAGTGCACATGTTTGTAGGACGGTAGCAAATTTCCCTCAAGTGGATGACCTAAGGTTTATCAATCCATGGGAGGCATAGGATGAAGATGGTCTCTCTCAAGCAACCCTGCAACCAAATAACAAAGAGTCTCTTGTGTCCCCAACACACCCAATACAATGGTAAATTGTATAGGTGCACTAGTTCGGCGAAGAGATGGTGATACAAGTGCAAAATAGATAGTAGATATAGGTTTTTGTAATCTGAAAATATAAAAACAGCAAGGTAACGAGCGATAAAAGTGAGCGTAGACGATATTGCAATGGTAGGAAACAAGGCCTAGGGTTCATACTTTCACTAGTGCAAGTTCTCTCAACAATAATAACATAGATAGAACATATGACAAGCCCTCAACATGCAACAAAGAGTCACTCCGAAGCCACTAATAGCGGAGAACAAACATAGAGATTATGGTAGGGTACGAAACCACCTCCAAGTTATTCTTTTGGATCGATCTATAAAAGAGTTCGTACTAGAATAACACCTTAAGACACAAATCAACCAAAACCCTAATGTCACCTAGATACTCCATTGTCACCTCAAGTATCCGTGGGCATGATTATACGATATGCATCACACAATCTCAGATTCATCCAACCAACATAAAAGTACTTCAAAGAGTGCCCCAAAGCTACTACCGGAGAGTCAAGAACGTGTGCCAACCCCTATGCATAGGTTCCGAATGTCACGAAACCCGCAAGTTGATCACCAAAACATACATCAAGTGGCACATGATATCCCATTGTCACCACAGATAATCACGGCAAGACATACATCAAGTGTTCTCATAAAAGACTCAATCCGATAAGACAACTTCAAAGGGGAAACTCAATTCATCACAAGAGAGTAGAGGGGGAGAAACATCATAAGATCCAACTACAATAGCAAAGCTCGGGATACATCAAGATCGTGCCATAGAGGGAACACGAGAGAGAGAGAGAGAGAGAGATCAAACACATAGCTACTGGTCATACCCTTAGCCCCGAGGGTGAACTACTCCCTCCTCATCATGGATAGCGCCGGGATGATGAAGATGGCCACCGGTGATGGGATCCCCCTCCGGCAGGGTGCCGAAATAGGGTCCCGATGGTTTTTGGTGGCTACAGAGGCTTGCGGCAGCGGAACTCCCGATCTATCTTCTGTTCTGGAAGATTTAGGGTACGTAGGTATATATGGGTGCAGGGGGTACGTCGGTGGACCTCCGGGGTGCTCACGATGTAGGGGGAGCACCCCGGGGGGTGGGGCACCCTCGTGGGCCGCCCGGGACTCCCCTGACGTGCACTCCAAGCCCATCTGGTTGGTTTCCTTCCAAAATTAACTTCTCTAGTTGATTTCGTTCTGTTTTGACTCCGTATGATATTCCTTTTCCTCGAAACACGAAAATAGGCATAAAACAACAAATCTGGGCTGGACCTCCAGTTAATAGGTTAGTCCCAAAAATAATATAAAAGTGGATAATAAAGCCCAATATTGCCTAAAACAGTAGATAAAGTAGCATGGAGCAATCAAAAATTATAGATACGTTGGAGACGTATCAGCTAGCCAAGCAATTATGCCTAGTTAACATGGATTTATTGCTCCATAACTGACCGAGCCATGCACCAAGTGGACCTCCGCCGCCCGGCTCCAGCATGGTATCGCGTTGCTGCGTCATCTGCAGCACACCTCCACAGCGACGGCTGTGGTTCACTCGGACGGGCGAGAGCACTCGGATGAGGCGTCCGCTCGGACAGGGCTCACTCGGCCGTGAGGTCGCGGTGGTTCACTCGGCCAGTTTGCCCTTTTACTCTGCTGGCTAATGTCCAGCCACCATAACAGACCGGTGGCGTATGAGGCGACGGCCCTCGACAGGTCCTCCACAACAACCACCATGACCACTGCATTCAACTTGTCTGTGGCTCGACTCCATGCGGCGAGCACACTGGTGGATTCGTCTCCCTTCAATAAAGGCGACGACAGAGGTTCACTCGACCGCCATGTGCATCACCACTCCGCTGGACGCATCTTCGTCACTTGGCTGCCCCGTGCGGTGCCGCTCGACCACCTTGCACGCAGTCACGAAGCTTCTCGCGTCATCATCAACTTCTCCGACTCAGACGCTCCGCGCATCTTCACTTCGCGGGACGCGTCTACTTCACCCGAACGCCCCGCGCATTGCCACTCCGCGGGACGTGTCTCCATCACTCAAACGCCCCGCGCGCATCATCACTCCACGACACGTGTCTACATCGCCCGGATGCCCTGCGCGTCGCCACTCCGCGGGACGCATCTACGTCGCCCGGACGCACCGCACGTCGCCACCCTGCGGGATGCGTCTACCTCACTCAGACGCCCCGCGTGCATCGGCACTCCGCGGCACGCGTCTACATCGCCCGGACGCCCCGCGCGTCGCCACTCCACGGGACGCGTCTACATCACCCGGACACCCCGCGGGTCGCCACTCCGCGGGACGCGTCTACATCACTCGGACGCCCCGCGCGCATTGTCACTCCGTGGGACGC
>NC_057798.1:214492297-214494804 GCF_018294505.1 Triticum aestivum
CTACATCACTCGGACGCCCCGTGCGCATCGCCACTCCACGGGACGCGTCTACATCACTCGGACGCCCCCGCGTGTCGCCACTCCGCGGGACGCGTCTACATCATGCGGACGCACCGCGTGCATTGTCACTCCACGGCACGTGTCTACATCGCCTGGACGCCCCGCGCGTCGCCACTCTGCGGGACGCTTCTACATCACTCTGATGCCCCGCGCATCGTCACTCCGCGGCACGCGTCTACATCACTCGGCCATCTCGCGCGTCACCACTTGGTTGGTCACCTCATCACACACTCGGTCGCCCCGAGCGTTGCCATCGGTTGGTCACCTCATCACCACTCGGCCGCCCCGCGCTTCGCCACTCGGTTGGTTGGTCACCTCATAACCACTCGGCCGCCCCGGGCGTCGCCACTCGGTTGGTCACCTCATCACCACTCGGCCGCCCCGCGCATCGCCATTCGGTTGAGCACATCTTCACCACTCGGCCGCTCCGCGCGTCGCCACTCGGTTGGTGGCCTCATCACTACTCGGCCACTCACGCGCCTTCAGACAGCTAAGTCATTTCACATTCTTTTATTTCCGTCTTCCCGAGTATGCTGTAATTCACACATCACGTTCACTCGGAGGCCACGCCACCGAGCGTACCTCTACGCTCGGTTGCTTATTTTCACATACTTGCTTAGTACTGGTTATGTGACTCACGAGTCCAACTTCCATTTTTTTGCATACATCATTCACGAACACCATGCGTCGTTCTTAATTTTGAGTTTGCATCGGTCCTCTGGGGCTGCAACTCAGTCGAAACACTACACTTCCGTTTTAGTTGAGTCAGTATTCCAGTGAGTTCAATCGAATCCGTCGCTTCGACAAGTTCGAACGGATCCTTCGCTCTTTCAGACTCTTGCTGGTTAACCAGCAAGCCTTTTGCACTCCCAGCGGGTGTCTATGGGTGTTATTCACACAAATCATTTTAGCACACATCAAATTTCCTCGAGAAACTATTTCGTTGGCTTGTGCCATTTTTTACACAATTAAGAGATCACTCGACGACCCTATGCGCCAACTTCATCGCTGCTCGGACTTGGTCACCATACCGGTCCCAGCGCACCACAACACCGACCTCATCGTTACATTAGCTTCGAGAGCATCTAGCTAACTCCATCGAAGACCATTTCAGCCACTTGGCTGGACACGCAATATGTCACTCGGCCACCTCGCACATCCTCACCCGACCATCCCGCACCACACCACTCGGTTGTGCTCGTCTTCACCACTTGGCCGCTCCATGCATCACCACTCAGTTGTGCACGTCTTCCCCATTTGGCCGCCCCGCGCGTCGTCACTCGGTTGTACACATCATCACCCCTCGGCCGCCTCGCATGTCACCATCAGTTGGACATGTCTTTACCTCTACACCCCAACACGGGAACGACTAAGTTACTCATATGATCAAACCTCATATCACACTCTGTAGCAAGCTTACCTCTTTCGAGCATCACTCGGGGGTTACGCACAGCCGTTGGCCACGCCTCCCTCAGGGGTTATGCCCATTCAATCAACTCATGGATCACATCAGGAATATCTTTCTAACCATACATGCTCGGTCCACTGAAAATCTATAAGGGTAGTACTGTCCACTCGGACGATCGCCCAAATCATCACCTAAAGTCATCTTTAGGACTGCAAAAGGGTGAAAACAACGCTCCTCTACGGATACACTTGGACCTATCCTAGGCTCCAAGGCATCAGTTTCACAAACTTGGACTCAGAGATGGCATGTGCTGGTTTCCCCCCGGGATAATGAGTGGCCTCTCTCTGGAGAGTCAGTCCACACACTAGCCTCATCACTTGGGTTTCATGGCACGTCCATGTCAAACCACTAGTCTATATCCTCCGGGAGACATACAAGTTCCACCAAGTTTTTCCTTGCAGTCAACATACCCCGATCAGTCGGGAAGCACGTCCACTTGGATAAATACCCCTTTCATGCAAAAGGGTAAAAATGAAGCGCCATCGCTAAATCGTACAGGCGGCCTTACTCGTCGAACTCGTTCATACAACCACCTCGCTACGCATCCATCTGATTGATTCAATTCCAGACAAAGATATTTACCGTGCCAGTGTGCACCCACTGGAAGAGAACTCAGAAAGAAGTACCCTTTAGTTTGATTATCAAAAGACATGATTTTACAGTCTTCCGAATGATTGTTGTTCATTTTTTACATGTTCTAAAATCCCCCAGTGGGTGCCTTAGTTGCGAATCCGTTTCATCTAAGTTGAAGAAAAAATCCTACCAAGTGGTGAGCCTGCCTCTCACTCGGGGGCTTAGCTGCAGTCCAGTACTCGCCTAAGTTTGAAAAATCCTACCAAGTGGTGAGCCTGCCTCTCACTCGAGGGCTTAGCTATAGTCCAGTACTCTCCTAAGTTTGAAAAATCTTACTGAGTGGTGAGCCTGCCTCTCACTCGGGCTTAGCTGCAGTCCAGTACTCGCCTAAGTTTGAAAAATCCTA